>NC_056728.1:14212877-14222877 GCF_019279795.1 Protopterus annectens
TTGTTAAATTCACACCTCAGGCTGCCAAGAAACCCACAGGTGAAGACAGAAATGTGTGAAACAAAAGATAACAGCACTTTCAGAACAACAAAAAAGTGGTAAGATAAAACATTACTATGCTTAAAGATTATTTAAAATTGACTGGAATTAGCATTTCCAGAGATCTTGAACATATTAAAAACTGGACAGGAATTTAAAAAAAAAGGTAGTGCAATGTGGAGGCAGTTCTTGTGTTTAGTGGAAGGAGAATGAATTAAATAAAAATTACACTAGTTAAGTCAGATTGAGGGAATAGTTTTCAGAGCACAGCCTAAATATATCTTGTCTGCTTATTACCTCAGGAATCTCTTTTAGAAGTTTCAAGTACTCGTGAAATGAAACAGAATGTGCTGAAGCTTTATTTTTCAATCCTGGAAAAATATTATGCACTAAAAATACTGTTTCTTCAATGAGAGAAATCTGCGGTTATGTCTGTAGTATTGGCTACTAAAAGATTAACCTAGTTGTAAAACTATTAACACATACTGTGTAGATTGACATTTTACATTCTACTCAGCTTACACACACATCTGGTTCTGGGATACCTCCCCACCTTACATTTATTTGGCTTAGCTACTCTGCAAGGTTGCACCTAGAACTTTCTCTGTTTCTAATGAGATTCTGGATTTGATATCAAACTTATTAAATCATTTTAAGGCGTGTGGACTTTATGTCAATCTATATCCCATTCAGAGCCTGATGTCTTTCAAAACATTTTTGCACTTTTTTACTTGCATATTGTTTTGCTTATCAGTGTTTATGTTGACTGACTTCCATTTTGTAAAATAATCAGTGCCTTTATTTCTTTACCCTACTCTAAGGTAAAATTGTGTTATGAAGAATGTCACTTGTATCAGACTGATTTCTAATAAGTATTTATTATACTGGGTACTGAAGGTGCCATCCCTCAAAACATTTAGAATAAATGTGTAGTTTGCTAGTGTTACACATAAATTGCAGCCTTTCAACAGAGACACTAAAGGCAAAATGTGTTTTATCACAACCTTAATATATCCTTTGTAATACCATAAGACTGACAACAGAGTGACAACATCATGTAACAACATTCTTAGTTTAGTCTGTGTTGAGTTTAACTGGTATTTACTGTTCCAAAAAGTCATCACATGGACAGCTGACATCCTCTTCCTGGTCCTTATAGGTCATGATGCTAACTAAAGTGAAATGTGGTCCTTCCGGGTGAAATACAGAATTTGCTTTCAAGTATGTTTGCTTATTTAAAAGGATGTACATTTCTCATATCAAGTGGAAATGTGGCATCTCCAGGGAGAGCAGTTATGTGTCTAATTTAGTTGTGTCATGCTATATAACTTATTATCTAGACTGGGCCCTTACACTAAGAAACAGATTAGAGCGTGAGTGACAGTAAAGGTGTGACAATATATAACCTGAATATAATGTACTAAAAGAAATAAGCTGTACACAACCCATTTAGTGCAAAAGAGTGTTTATTGGGGAACTTATCAACACTATCCTATGAACACATACTATGTCTTAAATGGAAAAATCAGAGGTCACTCACTCTAAAAGCTGACAAAATGCACAGAACTTCTAAGCTTCTCAGCTTTTCAGTCCTGCATTGTAATGCAACTGGAGTACTACACACTTGGGTCCAGTCTACAGGACATCTTGGGACACTGTATATCCATCAGCTTGACATTAACAATACACACAAATTACACAAACTGTCCTCTAGAACAGCATAGTACAACTCCTGGGTTAATGACCTAAGAAATGTGTATCAAACATGAGGTTAGTCAGGAGCTGATCTCATCTCATAAATCTAGAGCTCTACACCAGTGGCCAATAGAAGCTGGACATTAAACTCCTTGTACTAAGACATTGAAATGATGTCCAAGCTGCTTTGATGTCCTTAGTCCATGTATTTCCAGGATTGCATGGTCATATTAGTGCTCATAAATTCCATAGATGCTGGAGTCCTGGATAGCTAACTCCTTAACATTCGGTTTACTCAGATGGTTAATGAGAAAGTGCAGAGTAGGCAGCTTAAATCCTTTTTTTATCTGATAGACTCTAGTATCCATATCAGTCTGGATTCATAGTTCACCAGACCATTGAGGGAGCCTCATCCAAGGGATTAATGATCTGCTTATGACAAAGGATCAGTGGTTTTATTCTGTCCAGGTCCCTGTAGATCTGTCTGCTGCATGTCATATAGATGACCACTGGATCTTGCTGAGGTGCTTGAGGACCCTACTGTGGAGTGGTGTTTCACCACAGACACTCATTATTTGCCTGCTATTTTTCTAGGCACTGCAGATTATAAATCATTTGAGTTGTGAAGTTCTCTGGGCTCTGTAGAATAAGCCCACTTCTGTTTACACTGAAGAAGTTGCCATTTGGTAATGTTATTAAAAGAACAGAGCTATGGTACAATTGCAGTCAGTACTGAGATTTATCTTTTTTGAGGACTACACAAGAAACGATTCTTTTGTGGATAAGTCAATATTAGCACAATCTCTATATGTCAAAAGCTGCTATCACAAGCCATCTACTACTCTTCCAAATCATCACCTGCAGGCCATCACATCAGCGCCTTGACAACACCTACAGTGTAGATGCAAGTAACCCAGTGTAGACCTACATGTTATGCATTACAGAACTGTAGAGATTTCTATAAACTACATTTTAAACCATTTAGGATTGAAACATAGGGGAGAAAAACAGCAAATGCCATCACCACTCTCTGCATTAGACTAAAGAAAGTAATATCAGGTTTAATCTTCATAGCTTCTCTGTAAGTAACCTTCACAAGATTCATCATCTCTACAGTAGTAAGAACAACCTTTTTCTCCACTTCAGTTCTTCCTTCCCTTGTTTCAGGTAAAATATGGGGCATTTCCTGGCCACAGGCTACTTGTCACACTTCAGACAGCAAGACTCTTTCTTTCTGCCCCACTGTTGTCTCACTGCAGAGATCCCACACATTACTGAACATTACTACTTCTCCATTTGGTCTCCTAAATTATCCCCCAGGGATGAGACAGCAGACAGCTTTATACAAATCATCATCTAATGCAGATGTTTCCTCTTTTTTCATCCAGCCACGAGTTTTTAATGAAAAACAGATCTTACCTAGCCAACTTGTACAAAAGAAATCTAAACAAGATAAAATGGTTTACATTATCACAGCTTCTTAGATAGAGGGCTGACAGTTTCTCTGTAACTCTGTCGATAAGCCATCCCATCTTTTCAAAGTCCAGTCGTGGTGCATCCACTTCTCATGTCCTCATCTCCCGATCCATTCCACTGTAGAACAAACACTTTTACTGCCATGGGGTTGTAATGTACTACATTATTTTAATTAGTTTTGTTAAATCAGTGCTACTTTGTCTGCAGCAATAATTTCATAGTTACCACAACTTTTTTTGTCCTCTTGAGAGATCATTACTCTCAGAGATTGTTAGGTCTGTTATGAATCCCTTCATGAAGAAACCATATGCAACAAAGGTGCAAAAACCACAAATTAAATACATACATACACACAATAGCCAAAGTGTGTCTGAGTCACACAAAGTGAGCAGGATAATGACGTTCCATCTCTGTTTTGGAGCGCCTAGCCTTGTCAGTAGTGCTCCCACTTTCCTCCTTCGGGTAAAGAACCTGGACATCACTGCATATGGAAAATGGAAAATAAAGGGGTACACAATATAAAAGCTACATTCTCCTACCATCAGCTAAGGCAATCTGCAAACTGGTCCCCAAAGCTGGAAATGTATCCATCCTGACCCTCCCAGTGGTGTAAGTAATGTGTTACTAATGCTTGTGTTTTACTTTGTCAGGTGTCATGTGAGTAGCAGAATTATGCCTACTTATGTGCATTCATAGCCTGATACTAGGAACAAGCATTCTCCAGTGATGATAACCAGGTAGGCCATGCGACCTGGAACCTCATCCAAAAAATGCATATATAGCAATACCTACAAGTCCTTTGTTCTGTTTGTGGCATTTAATTTTACAGTGAACCTCGTACTGGTCTTAAGAAAATGAGAGAATAAATATCAGAGGTGACTTATGACATTATAGCAGGAAAGTCAGCATTTCCAAATTTTTACCTCCTGGCAATTAAGATCCTAGAATTTTTACCTTAATAACAAGAAATGCAACTTGCTTGTAATTAATAATATATCAGGAATTTCTTAATGTTCATATTACAGTTGATATGAGCCTCTAGTAACGATCACTTAGCACACAATCTCTTGTTAAATACACAGTGTCTGAAAGACACATTTTTGAAATTGTAGACAAACTTGGTTTTGTCTGTTATAGAGGTTCTCATGACTGAATGCCTCACAGAAAAATTCTAAATCTGTGCCATGTGTCTGATTTATGTGCTGTATTATTGTCCATAACCTGCTGGATGTCATGTAGTTCCTTTAAATAAAACAAAGACTGATAAAAAGGAAAGGGGTAACAGTGTTACACCTCTCCATGAGGTTCGGGATTTGTGCAATTCACACATGATGCATGCATTGCACAGAATTCCACATAATGTGAATAAATGCCAAAATTAAATCAGAACAAGTTTTTATAATCTGTAAGTATGTTTCTGAAGAAAACTGCAGGGATGCAAGGTTTGCAAAGTTTGGGCGCACAGGATGTTTGCCGGAATGCAATTTAACAGTAGAAAGATCATTCGAAACATCATGTTATCTGATTGCTTGACATAGGACAGGGGAGTCAATGACATTCCCCAAAGTTTTAGAACAGAGTGAGTAAAAAGCAGAGTCAAAGAAGAGCAATGATTTTTACTAGAATCTGGAAGGAATTCGACGAAGCAGCTGAAAATAGTTAGAAGATGCGGGCGTACAAAATAAGTTGATTTCTGATTAACATGCTGAAGCACATTCCCATTAAGGAGAGTTGAGAAAACAGAACAGGTAGGCTTTTATTTCCTAGATCTAATGACAGTGATGTGATTTGGGTCTACAAACTTTGTGGGGGATTGTAATGGACTGGTGTTACAAAAAAGGAAGGAGAGAGAGAGAGCATCACATGTTGACACAAGTGTCCAGTTTCATTCTGTACTTGACAAAATGTTTCTGGGTGGAATAGGTAGGAGAAATGTAGAATAATCTTCCAAACTGCATAGTAGAGGCCCCAAATACAAAGATGCTCAGACAGAGATAGCATGCATACTAGGTTCTAGAGCATGACAGAGCAAAATCAATGGATCTTTAGGGCTTGTCACTAGGGCAGACCACACTGACACATCTTTCTCATTCTATTATCTCTGAAATAATGAATGAAGGCACTGGGGTAGGTCAAACTGACATGTCCAGCTGATTCTCTTATTTATGAAACAAAGCATGTTGCTACAGTAATGACCAAAACCACTTGGTCTTCCAGTTAACATCTGCTTTCCTTTTATCAGTTTGTGTCTCATACTAGTCTCATACATAATATCTACAACACCAGGTACCTGACAAGCATTCTCGTCATCCAATCATAATGTCAGATCCCTTCTAACCTGATGCAGTAGCCAATATCTTAGATTCAGCAGAGCTGGGCATGCTGAATTCAAGGCCAGATAGCCAAAGGTCACATTAAAGCTTTTCCCTACAGGAAGACTGCATGTCTCATTTTAGTAGTAGTAAAACAAAACAAAAGAAGAGTTTGTATTAGTTCTAGAGGAGTTAATCCCATCATCCCTTACCTAATAATCCTGCATGGATTCTTACAAACATTGAGAAAAGTGAATGAATACTCAACCCCAGAGGTATTTTGTCAAATGCTGATGTACTATACACAAAGGTAATATACTCTAGAACTGCTAGCTGCATTTTCTGCAGTTTGTATTTATACAAAGTAGTGCAGAACAGTTTCACATAACTGCTTAAAAGATTGTTGTGCGTTCCATACTCCATTATGCTAAATGAAGAAAAACAAACACTGAGAAATCAAGGTGCATCTCAGGTGTACTTGTAATGCAGTTCAAGACCAGAGAAGATCATGGTGAGGTACATCACTAAACTTCAACACAGCCCCGGTGCCTACAAGAAAGAGTCTCATAGGTGTTGCTTTAAAATTTTCTCAGCAAACATTATTACAGACATTCCTGGAGTTTGTGTTTTATGGCTCAGTGATGGGTGCTTCACTAGTTATTTTACAAAGAAAGCATTTGACTGCCCAGCATATGATGCAATTACCCTTACACTTCCATTTCCTTACACTGCAGGAGTTTAGTTTTTCATTTATTTTTGTTTCTTACTTCCCATCAGGGTATTTTGTTAGCTCTTGTCTTGCTTCTTTGTAATGATTTGTACTGGTTGCCCAGGTCATTTTCCGTGTTTCCATCATTTCAGTGGATTTAGGGGTGACTCTTTCATTGCCTGCAGAGACACACATTCAGGTATGCTTCTCATTAGAACAACCCAGTACAGTCAGAATCCATCTGCAGAATTCTCCTCATCTGTGATGTTTTCTATACTGCTGTAATTCTTTTTGGCCCTGTTTACTTCTCTTCATATTTTTGTAACCACTGCTTCATTTTTTTTTCCTTCCCCTTCTGAGAACGTATTATTTTTGTCTCTTCTGTTTGCTGACCTTATTTCTTTAGACCACTTCCTCTTCTTTGTGCTATGTCTCACGCACTTTGCTAACCTTCCTTCATTTTTGCAGTTAATAATTCTTACTTGCAGTAAACCTTTAAAGTAAATCAATTTAGTGTACAAATTTGTGCAAGTGCATTGATAGATAATAACCTTTAAAGGGTGCATACTCTGATTCACATGCTAGTACAATATGAGGGATGTAAAGAAAGTAATTTGTAAAATGAAAAATACAAAGCACTAAATGTTCAAACAGCAGACCTAAATGCTGAGGGAAGAAACATTTACTGAAGAAATCACAAAACAGAAATTTTTGACAAAGTACCAACAATACAATATTGACATCTCAATGTAGCATTAGTTGGGGGTGGGCTGCAATCCTGATGGGTCAAACCTTGGAAGGGATGTTAAACTAAGGTCCCAGCATAGTTCACATGCATCCCCACCATAAACAAAATAAAAATATATAATACACCAAAGCTGTAGTGTCCCATGGTATGTTATATCCAAGCAGGGTGATTTTCAATGAGCGGGCAGTACAGTGAATAGTGTTTCTCTGAACTAGGCATTGTGTGTGTGTGTGTGTGTGTGTGTGTGTGTGTGTGTGTGTGTGTGTGTGTGTGTGTGTGTGTGTGTGTGTGTTTGTGTGTGTGTGTGTGTGTGTGTCTGTACATGTGTGTGTGTTTTTCCTACTCTAAGTCAAAAGCCATAACATATGTGATTGTATCTCTTAATTTCCAAGCATTAAAAAACATAGGTATGGAAGTAAAGAAGTGTGGCATTCCAATCAAATATGAGGCCGGACAGGAGGAAAACCACCCCAAGGATTGGTGTTAATGGGGCAAGAAGGGCAATGTCCTTGATTAGGTGACCTGGGGGATACATTAGAAAAAAGGAAAATAGCAATATCAGCTGAAATGTCCAGGGAAGAGATGGGGGTATAGAATAAAGGAGTGTGGGTGCACAAGAAGATATTTACTTATAGGGGAAGAGAATCTGCCAAGAGCAGAAAGGGAAATGCCAAATGTCATGGTAAAAGGGAATGGAAGTGACTCAATCCTGAACCATCAGGGAGCTGGTATGGGAATGCTATCACAAATAACATGAGTCTAAATGTGGTCCTAAACAAGTGGGATGTCCAGATGAAAGCTTTATTAGCCAGTGGTCATGCCACTGTGTGGTTTAGAGGGAGAGAAAAGGGGTAAAGGTAAGAAACCAGAAACAAACATAATGCTGCAGGACTTCAGGAGGAATTACTTTCAGCTGAAGAGCAGAATTAAAGATGAGCTAGGTGACCAAATACAAAAAATGAGAGAAAACAAGCAACAAGCTACAGACATGCACCAAGGATGGAAATGAGTCAAGGGTGGCATTTTCAAACTTTTTTTTTACAAGGGTATTAGAAAAAGATAAAAAAAAAAAAAAAAAAAAGATGAGGTCAATGTGGGACACAGGCATATAAAATTAGTTTTTTGGGCATAACAGAGGGCATGGAAGTGGTTGAAAAGGTTGCCCATATGATGTATTGTATCCTAAATAGCCACAGAGCAATTTGTCATCACAAATGGTCATAAACATGACTCCCTGAAATATCACACAAGACTAAAGTAACGTTTCTGCAAGAGACAAGGTCAGCTGCACACCCCATGCAGATAGCTTCATCCTCCATATCACCTTCATTAACTATGCTAATGACATGGTCACACAACTGTAGAGATCGAAGAAGTGCAGCAAAAGCCAGCATGAGTCCAAGAATGGCAAGCACTTTATGCGAAATGTGACATCATGTGACATCAAGGAAATGAGTGAGGGACTTAAGCTATGTCCAAATACTATGCAAAATGTGACATCATACGACATCAAGGAATGAGTGAGGGACTTAAGCTATGTCCAAATACTATGCAA
This sequence comes from Protopterus annectens, assembly GCF_019279795.1. NCBI lineage: Eukaryota > Metazoa > Chordata > Ceratodontiformes > Protopteridae > Protopterus > Protopterus annectens. Next base: position 14,221,412 of record NC_056728.1, read on the forward strand.
AATGTGACATCATACGACATCAAGGAATGAGTGAGGGACTTAAGCTATGTCCAAATACTATGCAAAATGTGACATCATACAACATCAAGGAATGAGTGAGGGACTTCAGCTATGTCCAAATATACATCAGCACTGGCAGGTAAACAGAGGGAAAGGTGCAAGAGGAGGTGTAGAAGAGCAGTACAAGGGGCAATAAGAAGGTGACAAGGGGGGGGGGGTAAAGGCAGGAAAAAGTAAAGTTAATAAGGAGCTGGAGGAAGAGATCCAGAAGGGGAACAGAGACATTTTTAAGCACATAGCTGGGATACAGCACATACTGGGGAGTCTAACAACGGAAAGGCATTAGAAAAGACAAGGAGAACCTGGAGAGGAAAGTTGGATCTACTTTATTAGCTCAAACATGAGCTGTTAGAGGTGAAAGGGCAAAGCTCATGACCGAGTGGGCATCCTTTCAGGCTTACCTCTCAACTTATTAATGTAGAAATTTTGGACAAAGCTAAAAATAATGGGGGCACAAAAGTCCAAACTCAGGGTCAGATTTTAAATATTCCTCTTATAAACTTATAAAGTTGCAAGAATAACAGATTTTGCATTAGCATGCATTTTCATAAGGATATGCAGTTTGAAACTCAAATGTTGATCCTTATCTAGTGACTGTTCTCAATGATTTGCCATAAAAACCCACATTTTATGAGGAATAGACCAAAATTTGATGGAAAATTCTGGATATTCTGCAAAATTCTGGAGAGATAAGAAGCATGCTTCCAGGGTGCTCAAGATTCTGACCGGTGTGCTGATGGATTCCCTGACAGACATCTTCAGTACACGAATGATAAGTATGGAAATGCTTGTGGTCTGAAAGATGGCAACAGTAGACCCCATATACAAGGTGAGAAAGCAGGAAAAATCTAGAGGACTAGAGATCTCTTAGACTTGCTGCAAAAGTTATTGACAAAATCCTTGGAAAGGCTGCTTTTTTTTCCCACTGGACAATAGCTCCCAAGACAACAGTGAACACAGTCTTATGGCAAAAAGGAACAGTCAGTTGCACCTGATTTAATTTGTAACTGGGTTACAGGAGACCATGTCGTGAAAGCACATACAGACATGGTCTAGTTGAACATCACCAAGCCCTATAACTCAGTCTTATAAAGGCAGCTTCTAAGAGAATCACAGTGGCTTAGAGATGAACTGAGAATGAGGAACTTGAAAGCAACTTAACTGAAGGGGAAGACACAGACGACTGAGGTTTGACAGACAATGACAGGAACAAGACATGTGACTTGTGAAGCATTGCATCCTGAGTCCAATGCTCTTTTGTGTGTTTGTTTCAGATATTTGACATCATTTCTGCCAGCAAATGGGCCAATACTCAAGACAGGATGTCATTATTAGAATATAAGGCTAAGACTTGGGGGAACACTAGTGATACCATCAGGTTCATAACAATGTTCGGGAGAAACACC
>NC_056728.1:14227877-14247877 GCF_019279795.1 Protopterus annectens
ACAGAGTTTTTTAGGGCTACAATGAATGGTGTAGCTCAGAATGTGTGACACATAAGAGGTACAGTCATACATTTTGCAAGTAATAAAACAAAAATGGGGGGGACATTATTTAAATTGTACCAGAGACCCTTGAACACTGATAGCTGCTAGAATGGCCAAAATATGGGCAGGGTGGAGTGTTACTGGAGAAACACACAGCAGCAATGGAAATTCAGACAACAAAGAGGTAGCTGTAGATCAGTACTGAGCACGTGCAAGCAAGAGTGCCATTTTGTAGTGAGCAGCCGAGATGTAAGCATGCATGTGCGTAGTAGTCAGTCAGTTAAAGTTTAATGTTCCTGCCATTCATCCTGATGTGTTTGTGTGTAATAAACTAATTAAATGAACACCCAGCCTCATTGTCTTATTCAAGTACACAAGACAAGTGACAGTAGCCACAATCCACCACAATACTGTTATTATACCCAAGCTACACATGGTAGTGCATAGACTGGCCCTGCTGGTCACCAGATATCATTGCAATAAAACAGGTTAGGGGCTGGGCAGGCATAGCCATTGTCACTCAGTAACAGTTGACTGAAATGCTATAAGATGGGATAGGGTCATGGGAGGTGAACAGAATAGCCACATACTCCATGAAACGTTGTGGGAAGTCAAGGATCACATCATCCAGTGGTGTGGTTGAGCTGCAACATCGAACTGTTGATGATATCTGTGGCAGAGTAGGGGAAGAAGCATTAGGGTGACCATGTACATATACCTTGACAAAGTGTCACATCTGTTTTACCTGATGTGGGTATTTGCCCATGACCATGGATGGCAGGTCATGTGACCAAGACAAAAAGGAAGGGTTAAAACTATGGAACTATTGGTGTGCCAGGTGTTGAGCCACAGCAACATCACCACCTATGACCTGGATGATGGCACACACATATCACAACCAGAGGTAGCAGGCTATGTGCTCAGACATGACAGTGATGCTGTCTTACCAACAGTATGTGCAGTGTGACTTGGGAAAACCTGTGCATAACCACCTCATATCTGAACTCTCCTTCATCCATGGCCTGCGAGGCAGTTACAGTATGCTTCACTTTGAAACTTATGGAGGTAACATTTGCCACCAGCAACCTCAAAAGTGTTCTGTGCCTCCTAGTCCTATAATCTATAGCACCGCGCAGTTGAGGCATTTTGTCCATCAAGCTATGAAGCACACTCTCCATCTCCATAATACCATGGATAGCAGCACTCTCTACCAATATCACTGACCTGCACAATTGATGGTCAATTCTCAGTGCCTTTGACATATCAAGGGCAGTCCCACAGTCATGGTGGTTCTGCAACTGGATATGTTGATCTCTTCTGGAGGGTACGTCAACCTCAGTGGTGGTGCACATGTCAAATGTTGTGTGTGGGATAGATACACAAGTGAAGCTCAAGAGAGATTTATAGGCACAGGATAATGCACTGGTGAGGCTAATTGCTCAGCCTGCACCTATACTGAAGCTTCCGTAATAATGAGCATAGTGACCCTTCCCACTGTAGTGTTGCAGATAAGCACAGTAGCTGTAAGTCACTATGTAGTACTACAGGAGATTAGAATTACTGTAGTAAATCAACAGGGGTGAATCACTGTGTAGTGGTGCAGAAAATGTGAATGGCTGTGTAGGACATAAGCAGCTTACATGCTTTGTTTGTAGCAAAAATATTTAATTTGCAGACAAGGAAAGTAGTAAAATAGAAAATGCTGCAATATTAGTTAACTAATTTATTTAATCACATTTATATCTCCAATGTATTTGGCTAATACTCCAGTCCTTACTAAAGAACTGACTTTCAGAAATTTTACATTAAATGACTCTATGAACATTTTAAAACATAGGTGTATCCAAACTCTGATCAGGAAAAAAATAAAATCTTAACACAGATGATCCACACCACACATACTTGCCACATAATTGCATGCAGATATCTTCTCTTAACCCAACTTCTTTGTCGGCATAGTGAGCCAAAATGATTCAGTCCCCATCCCCGTTATGCCTAATTTTGTAGTTTCTATACACAAAATTAAGATCTCCTCCTGTAAGCCTATCACATAACAATGTACTCATACTACTGGAACCAGCTGCCCTGAAATTCGGACATGCAGGCATGGAGCTGGTTTACTGCTCCTGACAATGGCTTAGAGCTCTACTCACGCCTGCTGTTCCAGGTTAGTCTTCCACCAGTCACCTGTGTACATATTTTCTGGATCAGTTTACTGTTTGCAAGGACAAATCTAAAAATATCCACTTCTTTAATAGTTATCGATATAGGTTGTAGAAAAGTCTACCCTGTAATGCATTCAGTCAAGCATAACTGCTTGATTTTAGATGTTTTGGATGTTACTAAGTTCATCTAGCATATGATGGTCAGATTCTAGATTATCCCAACCCATTGATTTAGACTGCTTCACAAAATGCTGCTGCCTACCTGGAAATGTCCTGGAAGCTAAATTGCAGTTTGGGCCTAATAACTGGGTACCTTCCTTTCAACATGTACACATCCTTAATGACTCCACCTCATCAGTGCTGATTCTCCTAGTCCACCAAGTACCCGGTCAGTCCCTGTTAAGAATACACTGCCCACTTCAGCATCCTCACAGGCATGTGCATGCATTTGTGATGTTTTCTTTCTCTCTCTCTCACACACGTACACACATACTTTTTTGCTTTTCCTTGTCTCTCGTCTGTGATTAATAGCTGAAATTTTGTGGATTTTCCTTGTTGTGATTATCCCATTTACCTACCCCCCCACCCACAGAAATGTCTGCAGTGGCATCACTTTGCACAAATGCCATAAGCCTAAATAACAATGATTTCTCCTGCATCCTCTTGTGCTGTCCATGTTCAATCCTTCATTCCAAATTTGCTCCCTGTACCTTTATCCTACTCCATCCTTTCTGCAGGGAAAAGTGTCTTTTTCCTAGACATGCGTGACCCTTCTTAAAGTAAGTTCATTTCTGCCCCATGCACATCTCCAACTGTATTCAGTGCATTATATATGTCATTATCATATAACACTTTTCTGTAACAAAGATATATGTTTTAGACTCCTGTTATTTTCCATGTACATTAAACTATGGATAGTTTGCTTTCATGTATGTTGTCACAACACCATCTTAAACGGTTTACCTCCTTAAACTATTTATCTCTGAATTCATCACTGACCACACATTGCAAACAAGACTTTTCCACCAAAGTATCACATACACTATATTTTCAAAACTAAGTCTGACAGATGAATTGTTGGTGCAGTCAGTGCTCTGATGGTGTACAGTCATAACACCTGCTATATCCATCTTGTACTCGATTACAAAGCTTGAAGATTCTGGCAATCAACTTCCTGCGCTAAGTAAGATGATCCTCATGCTAAGCAAAACAAAAGAAAAGAGTGCTTTAGAAAAAAATGTTTTAACCCTTTAATGGTTTATAGTAGTTGTATAGCACAGGGAGGTAAAGCTATCAGCTCCAGATAAGCTTTTTCAAAAGCCCCAGGTTTGATTCTGTCAGTCACCAGTTGTATACCATGTGACTTTGGGAAAGTCATTTACTCATACTAGGATTCTCAGTCTGCCTTAAAAGATGCAGGAGTGATTAATGGGCTGATAGAAAAGATAAAAAAAAACAAAAGAATAAAAAAGAAAATAAATCCCTTGCAGATTATTGTGTGTATAATTTCTATTGAGATGTCTGAGAGAGTAGCAAAATTGCAAAGCAGATATTGTAAATCTGTGGTTTATGTATTTATTCTTGTGAGATTGTGATTTCTAATCCATTTTGCATCACTTTCTTTTCTTCCCATGTTATTTCATGGTTTTTAGCTTGCACAAAAGATGTAGCAAACTAGAGTTTTGTGCATGTGTCTGGGTGTGTTTTTGATGTGCCTGAAAACCGCACATGTTGTGTGGGTAGAACAGGATGTAGGGTGCGACTGCTGACCCTACCACAGTGCAAAGCAGCAGGGGGCTGTCAGTCTGTGCAATTCAGGCTTTGACAGAAATCTCTACTTTGTGGGTGTAAAGTTTATACATGTTAAAGACCCAAAGCCACTCCCCTCAGAGAGAGTTTTGCTGCTTTGGGTTAGATGAAGCTAAGTCAGCAGTTGGCTTTCAGAACAAATTACCAGGTGCAAACCAGACATTTGCTAATATTGGCAATGTTACATGTCTGCTAAATAAAGGCCTGAGACAAAGAGAATTACAAATCCAATGTCAACATTTAGCATGACCAGTCCCCAACATGTACCTTCAACATTTCCTTCATTGCAAGGTCATCTGCATTAACAGTCATAAAATAATTCACTGGATATGTTTCTGAGCACTCCTAACTTGTTCTAGCTGTATTGCTTAGATTTCACCTTTTGTCACTGCCCAACCAACAATCACAAGTCTTGATTTACTGGACACATTACTAGTGCCATACAAATTCCAAGTAGGCAAACCATGTATTAATGTAGCCGTATCAGAACCTAAGGCACTTTGCTACAAGATCAGTGAATATCATTCGAATCTCTCTCAACTTAAACCTGCCTGCTCTCTGGAATGTCACCTCTAGAGCCTCAGGTTGTCTTTATAAGGCAGTGCCTTAAGGTAAAATTATAGTTTACTCAGGCCAACTAGCACTGAATACAAACTGTTAAGTTACTTCTAAAAAACACCCATTACTCAAAGGTGAAAAGTGCTATGGTTTAATACGTGAAAAACATTTTTAGAAACTCTTGAGTCTGCATTCAGATTCATATGTCCTACATCAAAAATGTCTTCATTTTTTAATAATATGACTTCATATTTTCATCACAAACACCTACACTGCATTTACTCACACACAGGGTTGTTGTTTTTTTTCCAAAATTTAAACAAACGTTTGTTTTTAGACCAGTAACACAGAATGATGTTTTGCAATGATTTAAAAATGTTAGCATACCATATACATATTTGTAGAGGCTTATAACATGGATATGTCATAAAACAGGTAAATGAATACTTTCATTTGTTAACATGTCAGAGCAATGACAGTATGTATTGCTTCACAGTTCATTTGCTACAGCATCAGTCCGTTGAATATTTTGGGCTTAAATTTTCTGACTTGGACATTTTGAATACAGCATCTTAGGGAAGAACTCCAGTGGTTCAAGGCTGTCGACTGTCCATTATCACCTCTTCCCATTAAGCTTTTCATAATGCAAAACTAAGTTTAACTCTCTTTAGCTGTAATAGCTATGAGTGTTTAAACCATCAGGAAACATCTTTACGAGGACAAACGTACTGAAGGGTAAAGTTCAACTCTGCACACAGGGCATCCATCATTGTTAAAATCTGAGACAATTAAAGATTAAAATGATTATTCACACTGGGGGGGGGGTATTCCATTGTTAAAACTTTAACTTTGTGCATCATGATTGAATTAACAATAACACAAGTTAAACTAGGTTCATTTTTAATAGTGAGGCACCATTTTAAAACTTTTGTTGCCCTGAATGAAATTATTCTTTATAACTATGTTACAAAATGAAAAATCAGCCAAAGTGCTATAAAAAGTATTAATCACATTCAGATGGCCTTAGAAGGCAAATTAAGTCAGTCTAATTTTTTTAAATATTTTTACCTTTACCTAACTTGAGAAACACTGTTAACTTTGACTTTGTACAGAGTTCATTTTTTGTAAGGTTTTCTGGTGTGGTGTAACACTGAGTACTATGGCACTCAAACCACTCCCTCCACTGTAGAGACCTATTCAGTTCACTGCTCTACTTGGAATGACCATCCCTAAGCCCCTCAAGGGGAGTTTATTATGTCTTCACAGAAATTAATGTTTTTTTTGTAACCAGCACTGTTACCTAGGCCTTTGGAAAGTAGGGGAGGATGACAGGTGGGTAGTTGCCTGCCATTATTCACATTTGGCTTAGATTTTTGGGGAATGTGCCAAACTGCACACCCAGGAAATGATGGATACTGACCAAAGCAAGGACCTGTCATACCATTAAGTATTCATGCTTTCTTTCATCCAAACATGATGGCTACTATGTTAACAAAGCTTGGCTGAGCCAAGTGCATGCACCCTGCTTATACACTGAGAGCTACACACTCAAGGGACCTAAACCTTGTCACCACAATAAACAGGACATGCTGGAGGGATATATTCCTGTCCCAGAGACTTCCCATACTCTGGAACAAGCTACCCATCTATGTCAAGCAAAGTTCCTCATTAGCACTCAAGACAAATCTTGATGAGTGGATGGGAAATAGAAAATACACCCCAGGGATCACTTCTGTGGCTCTGCTCGACTGGGGCACAGGAAAATAACTTTCTTGGGTGGCATAAGCCAGGGAACCTTGTTGGCTAGGCTTACTTAGGTCCCTTGGGCCAATAGCCTAGTACCTACCTATGAACCTATCAGCATCCAGCCTTTAGTGCTGTAAGCATTCAAATAAGCAGCATCACCACTTTCCACTCCCTACCACCACCAGGCTCCACCAGTCAATCCCATCTTCCCCTGACAACTCCAGTATCCATGCCACTAATCAGTTTGTGGCATCATGCTCACAGTCAAGGCTTTATGCTTCTGTACTAGAGACCAGAAACTTAAAGGACTGGATAAGCAATAGGAGGTGAGCACATCCTAGAATTATTCGTTGAAGAAGAAGAAAATAAGATTGCTGAAATGAGATGCTATCATTGCACAGAACAAATGAAAACAACAGGAAACAGAAATGAATGCAGTGTAACGGCTATATGTTAGGAGTACAGGTCAAGCAGATTGGGAAGTAATAGGTTATGTTGCAGTATGCTAGGGCAAACATAGTAATATAATGGAAGGGAAGCCTGGAGCAGGCATAATGCCATAAGTAGAGTTAGTGTGAGAGAATTTCAGGGAGCACAAGAGAAACTAGGAAGGGACTACGTAAGCAATGTGGTAGAGTGACAACAGAGACAGTGGGAAAGATAAACGGGGAATGACAGTGATACACAGGAAGAGGAGGAGGGACATGAATCTGACAAGAGAAATGAAAGAACTGAAAATGTTTCACAGGGTTCAAGTGAAGGGGGCACTGATCAGGTGGGGGGTGGAGGCATTGCTAGTAAACAAGGTAGTACACAATCATCACAAGGTGCAAAAAAAGGAACCCACATATGATGGAAGCAAGGGGTTCAAATATCAATAGCAAAGGGGCTTCAAATAGCAGGGCAATTATAATGGGCAAAAGTGGAAAGTGGAACATGTTTATGGCCCAAGTGATGTACTTGGAAAAATTCTGCTGTATGATGTGTGAGGTTAGAAGGAATGAATGCGGACTGGTTGAGAAGAATTTATGCAGAGATTAAAGTAGATATTATGGTAGTCTCAATGACTGAAGCCCTGTCATGTAAGAGGAAGGATAAATAAAAATCCTGTAAGTGTTTTCATCTCTTGCATATGGCACAGACATGATGATGAAGCAGAAAGCAGAAAGTGGATGATTATATTCAAGTCGAGAAAAGGCTTCCTTTCTTAAACCTTTAAATGTGTGTGCGATGCCTGTGCCCTGACCCAGCAATCACGGAGCCTCAATCTTCACCACTAACACCAGTGAGGGGCGTCTCATATGGGAGGAAAGGATAACAAATACACACAGTAAAGTGTAATTTCCCTTAAGAGCACACAGAGATCACAGTTAGTCAGGGGCTGGTCACTCCCTTACTCTCCAGGTCCCCAATAAGACTCCCCACTGGCACAGCTATAGGGTCCAGATCTCAGACTAGTGGGCAAGCTAAAACCTCCAGCACCCTCTCTGTCCAACCAGTGCTTCATATCCCTGCCCAAGTAGCTGACACACCCACACACACTTTGAGAAGAGTTTATATAACAACACAGACACTCCTGGGGAAGGCTGGCACAGATTCTCCAGCTGTTCCCCCTTTTCCCAGACTATATGGTAGAAATCAATGCCACCACCCAGCTAATAATTATCAGCTATCCAAAGGCCCTTAAAAGGGTGTCCAATTATTACTGTGCAATATTATTATCCAACTGGTAAGTGCGACTAAACAGTCAAGGCTTATTAGAGTGACTTAGTACAGGATCACTATATACATGCAATGTACTCTAGAGCTTAAATTATCTCTACACAAAACAGCCACAGTTAAAAGGGTTTTAAAAATATGTAATAATAAATAATTAAATACACAAGACAATACTTTTTACTACACAGTGCTAGTCAAGAGTTCAGAGATCACAGAGAAATGCTTAAAATAATTCAGTAGTACAGTTCTGACGTCACAGAAAAACACTTAGTTTAATCATTCTAATTTCTAGCTATTTCTAAGAGAAAATGTTGGGTGTTTCGGCTTTTCTCGGTTAGGGGTCGCCACAGCTGAACTCTGGTCCACTAATGATTGGCAGTAGATTTTTACGTGCCGAGTTGCCATCCCTGATGCACAACCTTCAACGAAGGTACGCCCATTCACGCATGTCTCCACACAGAAGATGCTCTAGCTGAGAATCAAACAGGACAACGTCTTACTGTGAGGTGACAACGCTACCGCAGCACCATCTCCGCAGTATTACAATTCTAAAATAACTTACATATAGAGCAAAGGCAGAGTGCTGATGAGTTGGATGGTCAAGACAAAAATGCTTAATGCTCTCTGATTCTCTCTGTTTTGAAAATCACATTCCTGGTTCACATTACATCATTCTTCACTCTTCCCTGGGTTCCCAGGCTAACAGAAACAACATTTACATTCTTTACCTCTGGGAAGAAAGCAGAGCAATAAAGAACATTTATGTATGCAAATTCTGGCCATTAACTCTGGTCTTAAAACAATAGCAAGAATTCCTTCACCTAGACAGGCCGAAGCCAACGTCAAAGATCAAAGACAGTCATAAAATGCTTGACTTAGCTTCCTTACAGCAGAGTGCACTGTTGTTACATTTTTTCAGTTCCACATGTAATACTATTTTTACCATTTAAGACAGAAGCCTGTGGTTTACATTAATATTTGCAAATGACAGAATTATCTATAAAATTCTATCTGGCTAGGCTGGCAGCCTTCACCTACCTCCACTAGCCTTCCCCTATCGTCACAGTGTGCATCATGATTAAACTAAAAGTGATATGGGAGAAAGACCTGTCATCCATCTTCCATTTCCCCCTTTGCCTTGTGAACTCTTGACAGAGTGGTGGCTGTCTGTGGGGTCACTCCAGGAATCAGCTGCGAATTGTATGACAGTCAAAGAGACAGAGAAAGAGAGAGAGAGAGACTAAAAACTGCACTAGTTAAATTATGAGCCACTTTATCAGACTAGGATTCCTAAATCATACCTGCTTAGGAATCTATCTCCTTATATAGTCATCACTATGTGCTGCCATCTGGAAGATATTGAAAAGCAAGATGCCCTTTAACCTTAACCGATGTGAGGAGATAAGCATCACTGCTGAAGAAACAAAGGAAGAGTGATGGATAAGGAGAGGAAAAGACAGACCGCTAAGAGTTGACCTATATCTGACATGCAAGACATTCTGTGACCCATTACTGATGGCTTTACCCCACATAAGTAAGTAAGTAAAATGGCATCAGAAATACTTGGTCCAGGCATCTAAACCTCTTCTGCAACATCAACAGAGTGGTTTGGAAGGACAGGTGTATCCCGCAGAGGATACTGTTGCTCTGGAACAGAAAGACTCCCCATCCACATAAAAAAAATGTCATGCCTGTCCGTATCCAAGTGCAACTTGGATTTATTAATGGTAAAAAGACAATTTACCCCAGGACTGCCCTCTGTATTACTAATGGACAGAGGCAGTTCCTAAATCCTTGATCCCATGCATGGGTCCCCCAAATGATCTATGGTATGACCCCATTTACTTTTATTAGGGGTAATGCATAATTATTGACTATGGTGAGTAAGGCCAATCTATAACTCAATGGAATAGGTTACTTTGAGAACAAAAAGAGAAACTGGCTTGGCTTAAAATAGCCCTCAAGGGTAGCTAGCCAAGTACTTACCTATAAACCTATGAACCTATAAAGGAAGAAGAGGCAATAAAGCAGATACATGAGGATTTATAGAGAGTCACATAATGCTATGCTGTGCCAGAGGCTGCATGGTGGTCATGAAGCATCTACACTGCAGAAGAGAAGCATGTCATGCTCTCACTAGGGCCTGTGATATGACCATACTGGGATTTGTGGTCTGCACAAGGACCAGGGGACAGGAAACAAGGAGCTACTCTGTAGTCAAGTAACATAAAATGCATAGGAAAATGGTGTTCAAGAAAAGAAGCAAGGGCCAACAGAGGTTTTGGTTATGAGGCTAAAATCAGAGAGCGGGCATTTCTGATAGGCCTGTATATAAACATAGGCCTGTATATAAACAATTTGCTAAATACAGGACAGAAGGATGAAAACTGGTTGAGAAGGACATTAATGGTAGTAAAAGATGAGGAGGTCCTTAGTCACGATAGGACATAATCTTCTCAAGTATGCCATATCCAAGCTGACAAGAGAAACCAAACTGTAGAAACTCAAGCAAAATCATAAGGAAAGTGGACCATCTTTTATGTAGATATCACCAGCACAAATGAAAGGATGGTTAAGTGTGAGAAAGGCATAACACAATTGTGAGAATGCCAGAGTGCCACCATTGAGAACCGCAGCATAGACACAACTCTACAAATGCGGGAGCATATATTTCAGTATGTTAGGAAAAATAATTAGAAATAATATAACAGGATGGCAACACATGAGGATAATGCAAGAACTTTTCAAATGCAGCAAGGAGGAAGTAAAAAGGAAGTAATGTATGTTATAAGGAGAAGAAAGAAATGTGTCTAAAGAAGATGTCTGCCTTCACTGAAGATGGAAAGAATGGTAAGAAATGAAGAAACTATTTAACAGATGTTAATAAAAAAAGGTTAGCAAGGGTCAGTGCAGTCATAGAGAAAAACACTGAAACAAGTACTACAACACAATAAGTTATAAAGACACATTAACGGACAGAAATAGAATGACTAGAAAATTAGAATTCTGGAAAGGGAAAGCAAGGAAGTTCATACATGCTAGGAATCATACAGCAACACCAAATCATTCATCCACCTTAATATGTAATGAGCAAAGTGCTGGGGTGAGAAAGAAGTGTAGTTGTGGATGGTTTAAAACTACAGGTGAGAAAGTAACCAGGAAAGAAATAGACAAGGAGGTCAAGACACTTGGCAGAAATAAGATATAAGCTGTAGATGGACTGTGCTAAGAAACTAGCTGACAGCAATGCTTAGTACTTTCTGTCTTTTGAATTCACAGTGGTGTTACTGAACTGGAGGTTGGTAACTGTAGTTCTCCTCTACAAAGGTGAGATTAGGAAGGGGCCAGGTAATTGCAAATCTGTTAGTGCCACTTCCTCATGCTGGGAAGTTATGAAAAAAAATTTACAAGCTAGGTTACTGGATTTCCTGAACTCTAATTCTTTTATAAAGAGATAACAGCAAAGGTTTCTACAACAGAGTCCTTGCTAGCTCAAACAGATAATGTTCAATGACAGTGAAACCAATGGGTCGGAGACAAACAGATCTCAGTGGATATGCTGTACACTGACTTCAGCAAATTCTTACCTCAGTGACATTAGTTGTAGAGCAAGGGAATCAGAGCTATTCTAATACACAGCACTGCTTACCGTTGTGAAAAAAGAAAGCCATTATACAAAGAATATGCACTGATTTTTAGTCATATTGCAATTGTAAGGTTTATCTCCCTTGATTTCACTTGCGCTCCAATGTTCTAACTGAAAATAACATACAGAAAGACAGAGATGTGGTATAGCTAATAAATAGTGACGATCAGTATTGAGATTTCTAAAGCAAAATTATAAAAATTACAAAATGACATGAAAGTTCATTGAATATACATATAGTTTTAATATCCATGATCAATGGAAATATATGACAGTCACATGATGGAGTTTTACGGGAGGGGTAAAGTAAAAGTACTGAGGCAGACTGACAGACCAGTCATATTTGAAATGGATCATGGGACATAATTGTGATTAGCACCAGCAAACAAACTCATGAACAAGTAAATGTGCCATGTATCATGATGCACTGGCCACACTCAACTGTTAGATAAAGTGGAACCACAAGGGCAAAGCCAGGTTTATGAATTTAACATGGATATACTAGGAGGCAAAGGATTCCAAACTGAACCATGTGTGACAATGTCCAGTACTGAAAAATTGGTGAAATATCACATTTCCATACATCGACACTCCACAATCTTTACTCAAATATTCAATCAGACATGGAAAACCATATCAGCTATTACGGTCCTTGAACCTGAGAATTATTTATTTATTTTATTTATTTGTCATTTGTTTACTGGGTTGGTGCAGCTGAGCCAAAGGCTCATTTTCAGTGGAGATCCAAACAGAAACCCTCCCAAAAAATTCCAAGATATTAACATACAAAAATTTCACAAAAGAAAAATTACATAATTATATCATACATTCTTAAATCAGGACAAATTTACAATGTTATATCATTGTACATATTTACAATGATATAATGTTCATGAAAAATATATATACAAGGATAAAATGAATTTGCTAAGTAAACATGAGAGTTTAGATAGAAGAGAATTATTTCCTACCACCACTACAGTCAGAAAAAAGTATTTTGTCTCCCCCTCCCCACTCTCCTGCCTAATCTCTGCATTATAATAACCCACAATCTAGTCTCCTTATCACTGCAGTGCACAAAAATGATGCCCCCCCATCCCATTCCAAGTTTCCTGTACTATACTAAAAGAAAGCACACCTACTGGCACAGTGGTACCAGAGTGTTCTGTCAACCCGTACTGGATCCATATTGTATGTCCCATCCTAACCATGACCGAAAAAATCACTGATGACTTGAGCAGCCATCTTCTTATGTCAACTTATTTCCCATGCATGAATGGATTTATGCAGAAATGAAGCCAAAGCCAAGTAAGATCTACATATAAGTTCTCAAAATTAGACTGTCCTTGGATGAGCTAGTAACACCACAGTCAGTCCACCTTTAATAAACAGTATAAATTATTAAACCCAATTTAGACCACTAATGAAAAGAATGATTAATTGTTTTCAGCTGAATGAAGCTGGGTATCACAAAGGAGCAGTGCAGAGAATGCTACACATGTCAGCAGCAAGACAACACAAGGCTTAAGCAGTAAGATACAAGAGGGTATATCTTATTGATAGATGGCATTAATCCTGGAGGACCTGAACGTATAAGGAGAGCTGGACCATTCTGACCCATAAATGATGTTATGGTAGTAAAAATTTGCCAATCAACAGCCATGTCTTCCTGCTAGTAAAATTTGAATAGCTCATAAAAAAAAAAAAAAAAAAAAAAAAAAAAACAGTCAAAACTGCAAACCAGGTTCAGCTATTAACTTTAGACAGTAATTAAAAAAGCTCTACCAATGACAGTTTTCTCCATATAAATTACCAGCTCTAAAGTAATCGACTTTAATTGTGTTCTATATATTTTAACAGTTTATTTAAACTGTGTTTAGTTTTGCAAAGTTTCTGAACTTAGTAAGACTTTTATACCGTTCATCCTCACAGTGACAGGTAGTATTTTTTTTACATAAATGTGACATTCAGCTAGTATTAAGAAATTATGTGCAGGAAGTACTTTAGAACATCACTCTGATGACAACCAGCAATTTGTAAATTATGCGAGCAGGTAACTGCGGAGCCTGATATAGTCTAAACTAAGCTGACATAGTCAAGCCTCATCTGAAAACAACTCTACCTGTAACTGCAGCCAGTTCCCCTCAGTCCCTCTGTGTGTCACTGTATAAAGTGTCTGATATGTTTAGTCTCAGTCTATACAAACACCTAACCTACTGAGGTAATGTGCAGAAATCATCCGTGCTTCACCCTGACTTTATGTCTGCTTAAAAGATATCTCAGACTCGGCTGGAAATAGGAGGACAGTACTGATAAAAACTCACATCTCTTTTCACTATTAAAATGTATTACCTGGGGGGAGCTGGCATAATGGTTAAGGTGTTTACCTTGCAAACACAAGGTGCAGGGTTTGATTCTTACATGGGGTAATTGGTTAGGTTTAAAATGGCCCACAAGGACAGTAAGCCTAGTATGAACCTATGAACATATATTTAAAATGCAATAACTCTTCACACCACTTACAGCTACGTAAAAAAAAAAAAAAAAAAAAGTTACGTCCTGCAACAAGGGCCAAAGCAAGAAGTGAGAAAAGAATCTTGAAAAGATTACATCTCTTAGGACTGCATAAAAGGGTGATTCTCTTTCCTGTCGACTACAGATATGACATAATTTCATACTTGGTTATGAAAAGGGAATTGTGAAAAATAAACATGTTCAAAGCAAGTTCAACCCCAAATGATAACAATACAGCTTTGCAGTTTAAAATGAAACATACTGTTAACTTTGCAAAGCAAATACAATTAAAAACATATATAAACAAGGAAGTAAATAAAAATATTCAACAAATTATAAGCAGATAAACCAAAATTAAAGACAAGCCTTACAAAAATGAAAGGAATATTTTTTAATAAGTATTCCTCTGCAAAATATATGAAATGGTCACTACAAATAAATAAAACATTTAAAAAGTTTGGTCAAATTATAACTGAAATAATCAATGGTAGGTGCATGAAATGTGAAGCATTTACTATCTTTTCTACCATTATAACAGCACTTGGGACTAAATCCTGCTCAGCTTGAACAGCACAAAACTATGGAGTGATTTACTGCTGATATATACCATTGCTCATTTCTAATATTTATGTAGTATATGGAGCACTGTAATTCACACTGAAATCAGGAAAAATATAAGCTTGTTAAGCACCTTTCCAATGTCAAGCTTCTACTCACTCTATGCTTGATAATGCAAAGGGTTTTACAATTTCAAAGCCGTAAAATTCTACACTTTTCCTTTTCTGTAACTAGTACATCAGGGGATTTGAAACACTATACACTACAAAGAATTGTAATCAGGTATCTGATCATAGCTACTTATTATGTGTTCTTGACACTGATGTCAACATTCTCCAATAGGGATTCACTTTGCTTCACTTTAAAGGTAATTTTCTTGATGTCTGTGTCTCAGACACAGAACTGTTTATGAATGGAAACCTAATCATAAATCTTCATGCACTTTCACTGCTGTTATGCTCTTATCTTACTCCAGCACAGATACAGCACCTATCACAAAACATCATCAAAATCCTTTTATAGCTTTAAAAGCTGTAACACACTTTGCACCCTACAAAAAAAAGTGTAGTAGGGGGAAGTGTCTAACAGCTTCTAAAGGCTGTTACAGGATCACAGGTTCATTTTCCTGACGGCCTTCTGGTCATTGACTGTGTGGCAGCATTGTGTATAACAACCTTCAAAGCTGTCAAACACTGCAGGTGCCTATGCTTTCTACTTCCTTTGTTTTTTCTATAACCGCTGTTATACTGGAACAGCTAAAACTCCATATACTGCTCCTCCATATAATACATAGAATTGGGTGTCAATGCTAACTGTCTTACAGCTTCCAAAACTATAAGACGCTGACTGCTCCTAGATTTGTTTTTTGTCTTTATTAATGGAAGTAGTACATGAAAGCACTAAAGAATTGCAGTTAGGTTTCTCTGATAATAACCAAGTAGTTACATGTTGAAGAAATGGATGTCAAGGTTCACCTTTAATGAATTTCTTGATATCCATCTTTATAAGTTTGTTAAGATGAGACCCAGTCATAATTCTCTATATGGTTGTTTTTTCATGCCTGTAGTCAATGCTTTAGGCTCATTACCATTGATATGACCTGAATCTTCACAGTCAGCATATAATACATGGTAATATTCCCTGTAAATTTAAATTATTCACAATAAAAATAAGTCTCTTGTAATAAAATTGGAAATAACAGCAAAAGTGAAAAGTTTCATATAGAATTTAAGCAAACAAAACATCCATCTTTAATTTACTAACCTTCTTCTCAAAGGAGACCATATCTGCTTACTTATTTGTTAGTTTGTCAGTTAAGCAGACTGCTTGAGATAATCCTCACACATTTTTTCACCAAATGGAAATAATGCTTAATGAGATACAAGACAAACAGCAATATAAACAATCTAATCCTATCACAATATAACCAGTCACCCACAGAAAGCAACTAGCAGTAACAATACAGCATTCTGAACATATCCCTGTTCTGATCATTTTCAATAAAAGTCACTTAAAGTTAGTTAAGAAAAGGGAGAGAGAAGCAAAAAATACCTGTGTGATGCATAAATGGGTAACAGAAAAGCTTACGTATGTTGAGATGGCAGGTATACAAAGCAACAGAGGTACATTTACATCAAACAGAAAGAAGCTCAGGAGTTATCCCATTCCAATGTTTAGGACAGATGTACAACAAGTTTTGTAATATACTGGTATCCTGTAATTGGGCATTAAGGAATCATCTGAGGAATCTTGGGAGGAGGGCATTTCAGTGTCTGAATAGTACAGAAAATCCTTTGGGCATTGAGAATGGGGAAAAGTGAATTAATTTTTTTTACACCCACTTCCTGCTGAATACGAGCTCCTCCTGATCGACTGGCCTTTAATTCCTCTAAGGGCAAGATCCATTCCTAACCCGTGCAAGCCCCATGAGGTGAGTGCTGATTAGACATACATCATAATGGTAGCCATTGAATTATTATTAATGTATGGTCCTAAACCTATACCCTGGTGGTGATGGGAAGTACTGCATGCCCATGGTCAGTCTGCCTATGCCCTGACACACAGGTATATCCACTCCTTGACATGCTCCTGCACAACTACCATTTTCAGCTTTGGCTAGTCCCAGCTATGCCCCTCCTCCACATAGCCTGTTGTCAGGAAGTTCATCCTATGCCACTCCAAAAAACACCAGGTCACTACAGAGGGAGAAGTCATAAGGACCCTCCCTTCCAAGCAAGTGTGTTGATGTAGGCAGTGGTGGCTCGTGATATCGGACTGCAGGACTGCAGCACCCCCCAGCTGCTGAACCACAATGGTACAGTCCTACAGTTCTACAAATCCTCCATACAAAGTGAATCTGGACTGCTGCCTTGCCATTCCAGATTCAGGAAGAAGGAAGCAGACTGCTGATTCCCCAGAAGTCTATGCAATGCTAACTGCATAGACTGAAAGGGGATTGGACTGCAAAGTCAGCAGTCTTGGAATGTTTCAGGAAAGAGCCGAGAAACTGGAAGTGTGCATTCCGGCACGAATGCAGGCTGCAGGAGCTTAGAAAGCTATTGAGTCTTGCAGGTACGAGAAAGCAAGCTGTGGATTTTATCATTGGATTACTTTGCAGGTACCAGTGTGGATTTTTTCATTGGAAGCAAGCTTATTGCTGGTACGTGATTCTATCTAGCGCTATGGAAAGCTATTATTCTATCTAACGAGATTGATACTATAGTGCGAACTGTACGAGACTGATTTTAGGATGGAAAGCAGTAGTGTGTGTGTGTGTGTGTGTGTGTGTGTGTGTGTGTGTGTGTGTGTGTGTGTGTGTGTGTGTGTGTGTATGTGTATGCTATATAAATATAGTTGGCTGAAGCCACAGTAATAATTTTATTCTGTTTCTATAGTGGTGCATCATCTGTAAACAAAATAACAACTAAGACTAGGCATTCTAGAGTGATGTCATTAATAAATAATGAAAACAAGAGAGGACCAAAGACTGATCCCCATGGTATACTACATTTAGGATTCCAATATCTGCCAGAAATGAGTTTACAAAAAATGTCCTTTTGTTTGGGGCTGTGGCTTGCTCTTTTACAAGATGGACTCTAAATCTACTCTCTCCATTCTGCCCCAGGTGTCACTTATCTCATTAGTGCCATTTGAGATTGGCTGAGGCAATGTTCAGCAGTTAAAAAGTTGAATGAAGAAGCAGAGATGCTAACAAGAGAAGTCAAGTTATTGCAAGAACTACTGTCTATCACTGCTCATTGTAACAAGTTGTGAGATGAAAGTCCTGGTAAATAAAAGTGATGATTTAGAAAGCAGGTCAAATGGGGAAATGTTAGAGTGACTGGGTACCAGATAGTATAACTGATTGAGTTAATGACATTATTTGAATGTGTTTCGATAAAAATGGATCTAGTCCCTTTATATTTGGGCAAATTAACTGAAAGATTACATAGAATGTGAGCCCAGAGGAAAATGCTTCTAACCCACAGCATATACTAATTGCTTTACATTAGTCACAAACAAGAAACTTGCTGTTACAGTACAATTGCAAGAACAAGTGAATTAGATGGGAGTTGCATGCAATTTATTTTTTGTCCAATTTCTCACAGAGACTTTATGAATTACGCCAGGCAATGCTTTCAGTTAAAAACAATCTTATGGCATATGACATCACCACAATACTAAAATAACTAGCTATTATAATAGCAGAGAAAGATGGTGAGAAGGTGTTGTTATATGACGCCTGGGAAGCCACAGATTTTCTGCAAAAGGTTACATCACAGTTTGCTGACATGGAAGAAGAGGATGTGTGTGTGTGTGTGTGTGTGTGTGTGTGTGTGTGTGTGTGTGTGTGTGTGTGTGTGTGTGTGTGTGTGTGTGTGTCCCACTTAGTGTATACTGGTGGCTACAGAGAACTCAGGATACCTGCTGGTGGTGCTTGAACCCTGTACTTTAGCTGCAGGTAACAAGAGCCTGAATTCCCTACCCACCACCATTTGTGAAACTTTTGGAGATTTTTGCCTCATATTTTGTTCTGTTCTGTTCCTCATAAAATGTGTGGTTTTATGGCAAATCATTTAGGAATTAAGTTAGTAAATAATGACAGACACTGAGTTTCAGACTTCATAACCTTCAGAAAAATGCATGCTAAAGCAAGACCTGTTATCAACTGTCTCAGTTTATACAAGAGCAATTTTTAGTACTGTTTATATGTTCCCCCAATATATTTGGCCTTGTCCAGATTTCCTGCATTAACAGGTTGAGAGGTACATGCAAATAAATTGCTTTATAGAATTAGGCATATCCAAACCTTTCAAGTGTCCCCGATTTTGGCTCAAAATTTTGCTCTTCTCCTAATAATCCCTCCGCAAAATGGCAATTTTGGAAGAAAACGTGGAGGGTTTACAATTAATAAATAACTGTAATAATCAGATTTATAGATTACTTTTATTTCAGAAATGCATATAGATTCTTTTATTTTGTCAGCTGCTCAAGTTAGCAGTACTAATATTAGAAAAGTATCCCTTCTGGGCTTCAGGTTCCCAGCTGCATTGTATGGCTATTTTATATTTTTGCATCACATTTTTGGTCCATTTTTCATAAAATTGTGGGGGTATTTTTGGCAAATTAGTGCAAATGAAGTTAGAAAATAATGACAGACATTTGAGTTTCAGATTTCATACTAATGCAATACCTACTATTCTATTATCTTTCTAAATCTATAAGAGCAATATTTAAAAATTGTCCTTATTTTTGGGCCTTTGTTCCACTTCTATGTAAGGCTTTGTCCAGATTTCTTGCTCTGTGGTTGAGAGATATGACAAACATGCCAGGGCCATCACAGTCAGCCAGAGACATTTTAAATTGTGACATACTTGTTGCACCCCACTCCCCCATGCAGTGACTCTGGATGTGTCCAAGCAAGGCAAGGAGCAGTTATGCAGTGTAAATGTGCAGAGTATCCCCATCCAAGGTAGACACAAGTACTACAGTGGCTTTTCATCTGTCCTTGATGTTGCAGAATGTTCTGGTTTCTGTCATATTTTTATACTGTTGATTTATGCTTATTATTATTCAGAAAGTGCCTGTTGCTCTGTGTTTAAGTAGCAATGCTTTAATGGCCATCAGGTAAGCTTGTCTGAGATTGTAAAATGCAAGTAAGCTTTAATAAGCATACTGTTAAAGAATTGCCAACACTGAAAGCCTTTCTGTTGTTGCCATGCAGAGAATACTTACATAACTAG